>NC_070582.1:5492246-5512753 GCF_027409825.1 Scomber japonicus | reverse complement strand
GGGGAGGGAGAGGGAGAGAGGGAGAGAGGGAGAGTCAATCAAAAGTTTTGCTCTTTTTTTGCACTGGACATTTTCCAACTGTTGCCAAGCTTCCAGAGCCGTGTGTATCAGAGCAGCACTCACTTCCTGTTGACACCTAATGTTTCCTCTGCTGGCCACTGTAATTGTCCAGGAGGAACTTAATGAGAAAGGAAACGTCTCTCCTGCAGCTTCGTCAGCCTCACTATAAAAAAAATGACACTGCTTCAATTTATATTCAGACAGGAAGCCGACTAGAAGAAGGAAAGAGAAAAAAAATAAACCCAAATCGTACCAAGGAATTTAAAATGGCATGAAACCGTGTTGATCTTTTGACTTCCTGTGAAGGAAAAATAAAGAATGAAAGAATTTAAAGTGCAGATTCGCAGTTTTAAGTTTGTCTTTAAGCAGCAGACAGGTTTCAGATTTTCCTCTCTGTAATTATTCCTCCTGTTCATACTGACTGTTAATTCCTTGCATCATTTCTGAACCACAAATCATTCAATCAATAATTAATTTGTGAGAATTTCTTAACCCTTCGTGTCGTCCTCCCGGGTCAATTTGACCCCATCTCATTTGACTGTTTGACCTTCTTTCCTTCCTCCCTTCCTTCTCTCCTTACTTCCTTCCTCTTTTCCCTCTTACTCCTTTCCTTCCTTCCTTCCTTCCTCCCTTCCTTCTCTCCTTACTCCTTCCCTTCCTTCTCTCCTAACTTCCTTCCTCTTTTCCTTCCTCCCTTCTTTCCTGCCTCCCTTCCTCCCTTCCTTCCTCCCTTCTTTCCTTCCTTCCTTCCTTCCTCCTTTCCTTCCTTCCTTCCTCTTTTCCTCCTTACTCATTTCCTCCCTCCCTCCTTCCTGCCTCCCTTCCTTCCTTCCTTCTTTCCTTCCTACCTTCCTTCCTCCCTTCCTTCCTTCCTTCCTTCCTCCTTTCCTTCCTTCCTTCCTTCTCTCCTTACTTCCTTCCTCTTTTCCTCCTTGCTCCTTTCCTCCCTCCCTTCCTCCTTCCTGCCTCCCTTCCTTCCTTCCTTTCCTTCCTTCCTCCCTCCCTTCCTCCCTTCCTTCCTCCCTTCCTTCCCTTCCTTCCTTCCTTCCTTCCTTCCTTCCTTCCTTCCTTCCTTCCTTCCTTCCTTCCTTCCTTCCTTCCCTTCCTTCCTTTTCCCTCCTCTTCCTTTCCTTCTGTCCTGCCTTGACCTGAGGGCAACAGGAGGGTTAATGATGCTTTCAGAGAGCAGAGAGAGTTTATTCTTCAATTAATCATATTAAATGTGAATAAACAATATTTTTTAATGATAGTTAAATGCAAACACTCAAGATAAATGTGTATCAGCTGCACAACTTAAAGTCATAATATTTCCATTTTTGTATAATCTGGGTCACATTGTGTGTATTTAGAGAGAATTAATGTGTTTTAACCCTTTAAATACTGATTTATAATTAGCCTCTAGTCATAAATCTCCCGTTAGTCATTAATAAATCCTTCTGCTTGATTCATCTTATGGTTTAAAAGACATTCACAATCACTGTTTAATAGAATATGACGAATAAAACATTTTCAAAAGTAATTAATTTCAGTTTTTGTGACGTGTGGGTCACATTAACCCTTAAACAGACAACGTGCACCAGGAGATACAGACTCTTTAACCTTTGTGTTGTCCTCCCGGGTCCTTCCTCTGTCCTTCTTTCCTTCCTTCTTTCATCTGTCCTTCCTTCCTTCCTTCGTTCCTTCCTTCCTTCCTTCCTTCCTTCCTTCCTTCCTTCCTTCCTTCCTCAGATCTAAGTTCAACTGTTAGGGTAAATGTTCCCTCCTTCAGTCCTTTCTTCCTTCCTTCATCTGTCCTTCCTTCCTTCCTTCCTCCCTCCTTTCCTTCCTTCTTCCTCCCTTCCTTCCCTTCCTCCCTCCTTTCCTTCCTTCTTCCCTCCTTTCCTTCCTACCTTCCTTCCTTCCTCCCTCCTTCTTTTCCTTCCTTCTTCCTCCCTTCCTTCCCTTCCTCCCTCCTTTCCTTCCTTCTTCCCTCCTTTCCTTCCTACCTTCCTTCCTTCCTCCCTCCTTCCTTTCCTTCCTTCTTCCTCCCTTGCTTCCCTTCCTTCCTCCTTTCCTTCCTTCTTCCGTCCTTTCCTTCCTTCCTTCTTTCCTTCATTCCTTCCTTACTTGAGGTGCAAATGACATAACTAGTAAGGTCTGTTTAAGGGTTAAGGAAAAGTCCAGATAAAATAAATGTTTTTACAGGAGCCTGAACAGGAAGTAAAGGGTTAAGCTCCACTGTGACGTTTAAAACACACAAATATCTCTGTTTATGTTCAGTTTCTTTTTTCTTCAAAAGGTAGCAGTCTCCTTCTTCACTCTTCTTCACTGTTTTTGTTGGTGCATTTCTGTGTGTCATTGCGTCGTACCACCACGTGCAGATCAGTGCAACAGACTTTTAATTCACAGCAGACACATTTTGACTCGTCACAGCAGTAAAAGCGCAGATGTTACTGATAAAAAAAAAAGAAAAAGAAAAAGAAAGAACAATGGCTCTGTTATATTCAAGTAAACCGTGACAGCCAGACAGCGATCCTTTAATCATTCATTTTATAAAAGCTACACCTTCAGAGGCCGACACCTGTGCTTCTCCTACTGTCACATGATAAGATATCATCTGTCATAAACCAAATCATAAAAAACTAGCGTCAGGAATGTGTTTCATGTCGGCCATGTGTGAAAAACAAACAAACTGCTCTTAAGGACACGGCTCCCCTAGGAAAGGAGATAAGTTAATACTAAGAGAGACTGACACTGACAAATCATATTTCTTATTCTTTTAACCCTCCTGTTGTCCTCGGGTCAAGGAAGGACAGGAGGAAGGGAGGAAGTAAGGAGAGAAGGAAGGGAAGGAAGGAAAGGAGGAAGGATTGAAAGGAGTAAGGAGGGGAGGAAGGAAAGGAGGAAGAAAGGAAGGATTGAAAGGAGGAAGGAGGGAAGTAAGGAGAGAAGGAAGGGAGGAAGGAAAGGAGGAAGGAAGGAAGGAAGGAAGGAGAGAAGGAAGGGAGGAAGGAAAGGAGGGAGAAAGGAAGGATTGAAAGGAGTAAGGAGGGGAGGAAGGAAAGGAGGAAGGAAGGAAGGAAAGAAGTAAGGAGAGAAGGAAAGAAGGAAGGAAGGCAGGAAGGATCCTTCCTTTCCTCCCTCCTTCCTGCCTTCCTTCCTTCCTCCCTCCCTTCCTTCTCTCCTTCCTTCCTTCCCTTCCTTCTCTCCTTCCTTCATTCCTTCCTCCTTTCCTTCCTCCCTTCCTTCTCTCCTTCCTTCATTCCTTCCTCCTGTCCTTCCTTGAAAAATTAAAGAAAGAGGGAGGAAGGAAAGAAAGAATTCATACCAGCAGTTTTTAAATGTCTCAGACTTTCTTTGAACCAGACTCCTTCCTGCCATTAGGTTTTTTTTTGGCGTGTTGGTTACCAGCGTCCTCACCCCCGTCTGCTTCCTGTCCTGCAGGTCTACCAGAGGACTTCAGCAGTAAGGACTACCGGCCGGCCTCGGGCCCGTACTGCTTCATAGAGCAGCTGTGTGAGCTGCATGACGGCCTGGTGCTGGAGGCCAAAGGAGTCAAAGAACACTTCTGGAAACCGTTCATCAAGAAACTCTTCCACAAGAGGGTAATCCATCCATCTATCTATCTATCTATCTATCTATCTATCTATCTATCTATCTATCTACTGTTAATGAACTAGAGTGTATTAGAGTCACTGATAAGAAAAAATTTAATCTGAGATTTTCAGAATAAAGGTTTCTAAATGCATTTTTGCACAAAATGAGGAAACGCAAAGAGGGAATTGCTGTAATCATTCCATTAGAAGATCATAATGCACTTATAATGTGTTGGAGTGATACTTATAATGGGAGTTATGGGGGACAAAATCCACAGTCCTCCTTCTGTTTAAAAAAAAAAGTATTTAAAAGTTGATGTGAAGCTAACATGAAGCTTCAGTTTTGTCCAAATGAGTCAAATCTTCATCTTCTATGTTTGAGCGTTACAGTGTTTTTAGTATCAAAGTCTTTTTGTTCCTATACTTCCACCACAGCTCAACAGGAAACACTAAGAGGGAATCTGATGCTAAAAAGACTGTAAATGTGTCAGATATCACTTGATATGACTAACTCACACTGTTACCATAGTAACTATAATAACTATAGTAACTCACACTGCTGAAGCTCAATAGAAGCTGATCAGAGACTTTATAATGATTTAGTCCTCCATCACTTTACATTGAAAGCACATTTAAAGCTTTTAATATTCAGTATGAAGAACAGGAGGAATGATTACAGAGAGGGGGGGGGGAACTCTTTAACTGCTCATATGGACACCAGATTGTCAGATCTAGCTGTGAATTTCTTAAAATGTAATTATAAAATAAATGCATATTTCAGTCACCACTATGTTCTTAAAGTGTCCAAAGCAACACAAAGCAACACACAGAGCGACTGACAGCTGCAGCATCTGGAGCTAAAGTCAAGTCAGAGGTTCTCTGTGTGAAGTTTAAACAGCCAAATAAATTTGACTCAGAGTTAAATTTGGTATGAGAAAAAAAAGAGAGAGTTGAAAAGTTGTGAACTTTTCTTTTAATAACTTTGGTTTCAGTGGTAAATGTCTATTCTAATAAAAGTTTCTGCCTCTGAACTTCCTACAAGATGTGGTTTTACACATCCTACCAGCACAGTAACACACACACACACACACACACACACACACATACACATACACACACACACACACACACACACACACACATACACATACACACACACACATACACACACACACATACACATACACACACACACACATACACACCCACACACACACACATGCACACACACATACACACACACAATCACACACATACACACACACACACATGCACACACACACACACACACAGACACACACACTGGCCTGGTCTGCTGTGGTTCTTCTATAAAACTAGATTTCCTTTTCTTCACCTCTCACAGATCCTCAGAGGAAAAGAGGACGGGCTGACCGGCTTTCTGGATCCCATGAACTTCGGAGACAGTTTGTAAGTGTCGACCATCACCGCTGCATCATTATTCTTTGTGTTATTAACCCTTTACATAATGTTCAGGGTGTCAAACATGCGGCCCGTGGGCCAGATCCGGCCCACTTTCCTTATTCCTCCCTTCCTTACATCTTCCCTTCCTTCCTTCCTGTCTTCTTTTTCTTCCTTCTTTCCTTCCTTCCTGTCTTATTTTCCTTCCTTCCTTCCATCTTTCCTTCCTACCTTCCTTCCTTCCTTCCTTCCTGCCTTCCTTCTTTCCTTCCTTCCTTCCTTCCGTCTTTCATTCCTGTCTACTCTTCCTTCTCCTCCTTCTTTTCCTCCCTTTCTTCCTTCCATCCTTCCTTCCTTCCTTCCTTCCTTCCTTCCTTCCTTTATTCCTTCCGTCTTTCATTCCTGTCTACTCTTCCTTCTCCTCCTTCTTTTCCTCCCTTTCTTCCTTCCATCTTTCCTTCCTTCCTTCCTTCCTTCCTTCCTTCCTGCCTTCCTTACTTCCTTCCTTTATTCCTTCCGTCTTTCATTCCTGTCTACTCTTCCTTCTCCTCCTTCTTTTCCTCCCTTTCTTCCTTCCATCTTTCCTTCCTTCCTGCCTGCCTGCCTGCCTTCTTTCCTTCCTTCCTTCCTTCCTTCCTTCCTTCCTTCCGTCTTTCATTCCTGTCTACTCTTCCTTCTCCTCCTTCTTTTCCTTCCTTTCTTCCTTCTATCTGTCCTTCCTCCCTTTCTTCCCTCTATCTGTCCTTCCTCCCTTTCTTCCTTCCATCTTTCCTTCCTTCCTTTCTTCCTTCCTTTCATCTTTTTAATGATCCGGCCCATGTGAGATTAAATTGGACTGTATGTGGCCCTTAAATGAAAATGAGTTTGACACCTCTGTTCTAGACCTTTGACCCGGAATCTGATCTCTCTTGCGTGCATTGGTCTCAATTATTTTCTTTTTTTCTTTCTAATTAATTTATTCTTTGTTTTTTTTATTCCTTTAAAAAATAAAATAATAAATAAAGTTGGATTGATTGATTACCGAGCTCTAACCGACTCTCCTACTCTACAGCTTGTCTCTGACTCGGGTGTATGAGGAACATATTTTGGCCACCGGCAGCCTGGATGAGAGGATCTTCACCGGCGAGGGTGCGAGCGACGACATCGGCACCCCTGGTCCGTGCCTGTGTGAAGGGTCGGAGAACCAGGACAGCGCCACCTACAGGCTTCATGCCAACCTCACTGTAAGACTTTTTCTTTACCTTTATTTGCATCTTTCAAAAATCAAGATAAACAGACTCTTATTTTTGCTCTTTCTTCATCCTGCCGTCTCTCTTTCTCCTCTCCACAGGCGTCGGCTCTGAAGGTGTCGACTCCTCTGACAGGCAGGAAGTACATTCAGGAGAACCGCCTGGCGTCTCCGGTCTCGACCGCCATGAAGAGTGTCGGACGGCTCCACACGCTGCTGTCGGGAACCAAACAGGGACCGAGCGCTAAGCTAACGGAAACGCTCAAGTAGGTTCACTTTTCTTTACTGATGGTGTCTCTAAATCAGGGGGGTCAAACATGAGGCCCGTGGGCCAGAACAAGCCCGCAGAGGGGTCCAATCCGGCCCACTTTCCTTCCTCTCTTCTTTTCCTTCCTTCTTTTCTTCCTCTCTTTTTTTACCTCCTTTCTCCCTTTCTTCCATCTCTCTTTCCTGTCTTCTTTACCTTCCTTCCTTCCTTCCTTATTTTCCTTCCTTCCTTCCTTCCTTCCTTCCTCCCTCTCTTTCCTGTCTTCTTTACCTTCCTTCCTTCCTTCTCCTTTCTTCCTTCCTTCCTTCCTTCCTGTCTTCTTTTCCTTCCTTCTTTCCTTCTTCTCTTCCTTCCTTCCTTCCTTCCTTCCTTCCTTCTGTTCGTCTGGCCTTCCTTCCTTCCTCCCTTCCTCCCTTTCTCCCATCTTTCCATCCTGTCTTCCTTTCTTCTTTCTTTCTTTCTTTCTTTCCTTCCTTCCTTCCTTCCATCCTTCTATCCTTCCTGTCTTATTTTCCTTTCTTCCTTCTTTCCTTCCTTCCTTCCATCTGTCCTTTCTGTCGTCCTTTCTTCCGTTCTTCTGTTCTTCCTTCCTTTAATCCTTCCTTCCTTCCTTTCCTCTTTTTAATAATCCAGCCCACATGAGATCACATCGAGCTGTATGTGGCCCTTGAATGAAAATGAGTTTAACCCTCCTAACTTGTATCTGCTCTGTACAGTCTTGTGCTGCAGTTTAATAACACTAACTGTCATCTCTTTACCTTTTTATATCTCAGGACCTGTGCTAGAGACCCCAGTGATGTCATCAGCCAGCGCCTGAAGGACATGTTCGAGCTCTTCTCCCAACATTACGAAGACAGCGGGGCAGAGAACAGGAGCATGGGGAAAGGTACGAGAAGATGCAGGTTAAGATTCATAATCAGCTGTTGGCGTTTGATAGATTTGCTTCCCTAAACTGTCTGAATTATCATTTTTTCCTGTAGACATGGCAGTGAAGTATTTCCACCTGGCAGAGGCGCTGTACTACCGGATTCTGGAGTCCATCATTGAGAGAGAAAAGATGATTTTGGGAGATGCTGACTTATCTGTGAGTAAAAACCACACAGCTTTTAGCCTCTTTCCAGTGCTGCAGATATTAAACTTAGGCTGGAGTTGAATATAAGTAAAAAAAATCAACATTGAAAGGGGACAAAAAATATCCATCCCTTGTTTCTATCCATTAGAAAACTGAAGAATCAATCCGAGTATAAACTTTGACCCTCTGGTAAACAAAATATAAAGCCTGTAAATGCAAAACCAACAGTCTCCAGCTCTCCTTTTGTCCCCACCTCCAACAGACTGCTAAACAAATAATCGATTGTACAATTGTTTATATTAACTGACTAGGTTGTGTACACAGTGTAGTATGGTTTCATGAGTAATACTGACTACGGGTAATAGTAAGTGGAGTACGACTTAATTTGTTTAATTTTATATCTAAATGTATGGACTTTGCCTCCTTTACACATCTGATTTTCACCTTTAATTGTGTTATATAAGCTTTACCTCTTTACTGACCACCAGTCATTGAGTTTTTATCATGTTAGGAGTATTTTGTTTATTCTATCTAGTCTATTTGTATATGTGTTTGGCTGGTGTTTCCTTCCTTCTTTCCTTCCTTCCTTCCTTCCTATTCACTTGAATGAGTTAGTGTGTCCATACTTATGACTGACACTGTACATATAGAGATTTTGCACCATTATTGTGCAGCTTGTATTTTTCTATATGCAGCTGGAGCCTAAAATACATCCACCCCATGGGACAATAAAGTATATTTTATCTTATTTAAACCTCTGCATTGCCAGAACTTGGTCTCAGCTGTGTATAAAAAATAATTTGTCTTTAAAATGTAAATGTTCAAATGTTCAGTGCATATAATCACCAGTATACAGAGACCTTATAGGTTTGTGTCTTTATTTACTCTGAAGACTTCAAACTTTCTTCTTGGTAAATTAACCCTTTGTAGGTCTACTAGAGGTCACTTTGTGTCATGATAGTTCTATGGTTGCTATAGATACAGTTTGTTCTATGGTTGCTATAGATACAGATTGTTCTATGGTTGCTATAGATACAGGTTGTTCTATTCTAGTGTATAAATGAAGAATAACACAAATCACTGCTGACATCAGAGATCCTGCTGGAGACTTTTTATGGAGTTGAGTTTCATTTTTTCATCTTGTACACGAACAGAATGAGACTCTAACATGTTTTTAATAAAAGTTTAGAACAAATGAGGTGTGAATGAGATCTGTAAAACATCAAATTTAGGGTCAATGAGAAAAATAAAATCCATGTTTTATGTTGTCATGGCCTCAAAGAGGAAGGAAAAGCAAAACAATGATTTTTTTTAGATAGCACTTTCTTGGTGTGACCTACAAAGGGTTAAAGTCAGAGGTTTTGTGGATGTGTGGATGTCCTTCTACGGTGACCCTGACCTATACTGTAGCAATGATTTAAAGTTTTTGCGGGGGAGATAATAGATGAAGTTATTTCGTAGGACACATTGTTCTCATCTTGCAAATACAAACACTCAGTTTCTCTGAAAGGAAACAAACATCTGATCTACAGACTGTAACAGTGTGAGCCTGCTGATGAAATAGTTTACACTGTTTCAAGTAGTTTATACGTGTTCTTGTCCTGACACGTTCTGTTCCTGGAAGTGAGTAATGAAATTGTATTTGCGTGTGTGTGTATTTGCGTGTGCGTGTGTGTGTATTGCAGTGTATTTTGGAGCAGGATATCTTCCACCGCTCCTTGCTGGCCTGCTGTCTAGAGATCGTCGTCTTCTCCTACAGACCTCCGGGAGATTTCCCCAACATGATCCGAATCTTCCGGCTCCCGGCTTATCATTTCTACAAGGTATCGATACGTCCGATCAATAACACTTTAATTCAGACTGCAGGCAAATCAGATTTATCTCTCAAATTAGATCTTTAAGACTGTCTGCACTGTTATTTTCAAGTGATAAGATCAGATTTGTGTGTCCAGATATCACCAGCTTATCTGTATGAGTTGCTATGGTAACGATTTAAGTCATCCCTCTGGATTTGATGTCATTGTTGTGTGTTGAGTTGCGAGTGAAGCATCAAATTTCAAAACATATCCAAGTGTGGCTTTAATTCACATTTCATGTTTGTGTGTTTTGGGGTTTTTTTTGCTGTCCAGACTTTTTAAAATCAATCTAGACAATAAGGAGAAGAACTTTATTTTTATAGCACCTTGTAATTGTAAAGTGTTTTACAATAAAATAAATTACATACACCAAGTAACTCACATTTAAAGGGGCGAAAAGGAGCATAAAGCTATGTTAAAAAAGAACAACAGCAAATAACACATTAATGGAATAAGATTTATAGTAAAAAGTACATAGTAAAAGTAGCTAAAACATAGAATAAAGAGAATATATAAAATCAAGTAAAATACAACATTTTAAAAGCTGTGCAGTTGTGCATCAGTGTGAAGATGATGATAGAAAAAATACATTTGGATATGAAAACTGATTTGGGCAGTCTGAACAAGGCTTTATACACGCTTTCAATAATCACTACTGCATGATTTAAAAAAATAAAACAAGAATATTTTAAATGCCAGAAACCAAAAAGGTGAAATATCAGCTATATTGCAACACAGTGATGAAATTTGGAAAAAGCATCAAACAACAAAGTTCATAATGCAAAATTAAAAAATGCAAAACAGTGAAGTAGAAAAATCTGTATTTGGAGTTAAGTAAAAGCTCCTTGTGTGTGTGTGTGTGTGTGTGTGTGTGTGTGTGTGTGTGTGTGTGTGTGTGTGTGTGTGTGTGTGTGTGTTGATATGTATGTGCATCCGTGCAGGTGAT
Source organism: Scomber japonicus (assembly GCF_027409825.1). Taxonomy (NCBI): domain Eukaryota; kingdom Metazoa; phylum Chordata; class Actinopteri; order Scombriformes; family Scombridae; genus Scomber; species Scomber japonicus. The sequence goes on along the minus strand of NC_070582.1, from coordinate 5,502,329 downwards.
CGAGGTGTTGGTGCGGTCGGAGCAGGGTCTGTTTCGGGAGGTAGTGAAGCACCTGAACCAGGTGGAGGAGCAGGTGCTGGAGAGCCTGGCCTGGACCAGCGACTCCCCGCTGTGGGAGAGCCTCCGAGGGGCCAAAGACCGCGTCCCTGCCTGCCAGGAGGTCCGCCAACACACACACTATAGAATATTACATTTATTATGTGTGTGTACAGCAGAGGTGTCAAAATCATTTTCATTCAAGGGCCACAAACAGACCAATTTGATCTCATGTGGGCCGGACCATTAAAAAGATGGAAGGAAGGAAGGAAGGAAGGAAGGAAGGAAAGAAAAAAGACAGGAAGGAAAGATGGATGGAAGGAAGGAAGGAAGGAAGGAAAAGAAGACAGGAAGGAAAGATGGAAGGAAGGACAGATGGAAGGAAGGAAGGAAGGAAGGAAGGAAGGAAGGAAAAAAGACAGGAAGAAAAGTTGAAAGGAAGGAAGGAAGGAAGGAATGAAAGAAGGAAAGATGGAAGGAAGGAAGGGAAGAAGGGAGGAAGGAAGGAAAAGAAGACAGGAAGGAAAAGATGAAAGGGAGGAAGGAAGGAAGGAAGGAAGGAAGGCAGGAAGGACGGAAGGAAGGAAGGAAGGAAAAAAAGACAGGAAGGAAAGTGGACCGAAATGGACCTCTCTGCGGGCCAGTTCTGGCCCACGGGCCGCATGTTTGACACCCCTGATGTACAGTTTGAGTGTGTGGTTGTGTGTGTGTGTGTGTGTGTGTTAAATTAAATACTTTGTGGTGTGTGTGTGTGTGTGTGTGTGTGTGTGTGTGTGTGTGTGTGTGTGTGTTTCAGGTGATGCCTCCTCAGTATCTGGAACAGAACGATGAGAGCAGCTCCGGCAGCGTTCCTCTGACTCCCATCAACCACGGACCGGATCTCAACACCAGCAGCACTGTCAAAGGTTGGAGCGTTTGTTAACTTGACACATGAAGAGAAATACACATCAATGTTTCTTTTCCTGAGAGAAATACTTCCTTCCTTTCCTTCCTTCCTTCCTTCCTTCCTTCCTTCCTTCCTTCCTGCCTTCCTTCCTTCCTTCCTTCCTTCCTTCCTTTCCTTCCTTCCTTTCTTCCTTCCTCCTTTCCTTCCACCCTTCCTTCTCTCCTTACTTCCTTCCTCTTTTCCTCCCTCCCTGCTTACTCCTTTCCTTCCTTCCTTCTTTCCTCATTCCTTCCTTCCTTCCTTCCTCTTTTTCTTCCACCCTTCCTTCTCTCCTTACTTCCTTCCTCTTTTCCTCCCTCCCTGCTTACTCCTTTCCTTCCTTCCTTCCTTCCTTCCTTCCTTCCTTCCTCCATTCCTTCCTTCCTTCCTTCCTCTTTTCCTTCCACCCTTTCTTCTCTCCTTACTTCCTTCCTTCCTCCCTCCCTTCCTTCCTCCTCCCTTCCTCCTGTCCTTCCTTGACCTGAGTTTCTGCTCTAAAAACAAGCAACATGTTGCACCTATGAAAACACAAATATCTGCCCGATGTGTCGGTCAACCCTTAATCTGTTTATCAGAAACATTGATTTTATTTTTTTTTATATTTGATTTCTGAAGTAAAAACATAAGCATACCCCCCCCCCCCCCCCCTCTCCTGCAGGTGTGTCCCCCTCCCCCACCACCCTGCTGGACCGCTACAGCTCTCCTCCCACCGGCTCGGCTCGGAGGCGTCTCTTTGTCGACATGGCCGATGCCGATTCAGGAGTCACCTCCACCGGCTCCTCGGGCTCCACCGGTGCAGTGCCTGCCGCCGTCGCCAAAACCAGCCAGGCCAGCCTTGTCACAACCATCCCGGCTGGGCAGACTGTGGTCACCATGGCAACCGCCACAGTCACGGCCAACAACGGGCAGACAGTCACCATACCTGTGCAAGGTGAGAGACTGAATGTTGTTTTTATGTTAACCTTGACATACTGTTCAGAGCCAAATTTGACTCAAATAATAGTGAACTAGCCCTTTAATAACAAAAACTTGACCTTTGACCTCCGCAGGTATAGCCAATGAGAGCGGAGGCATCACGTTCATCCCCGTTCAGGTGAGTGTGACGGGACAGGGCGGAGCCACGCTACAGCAGCTGTCCGCACAGACTCTGGGAGGCACCCTCACCGTCCAATCAGCGTCCACCAAGCCAGCCCCCAAACCAGCGAGCAGTCCGCTGAAGAAAGGCTCGCTGTCTCTGTTCTTCAGGAAGGTACGAGGTCAACATGTCTGCTGTCTATTCTGTTCTGACACACACACACACACACACACACACACACACACACACACACACAAACACACAAGCACACAAGCACACACACACAAAAACACACAAAAACACACAAGCACAGAAGAATGGAATAAGAGCAAAATACACACAGTCTGTCTATCTCTCTCACACACACTCTCACATACACACACACACATATATAAGCGCGCACACACACACACACACACACACACACACACACACACACACACACACACAAGCACAGAAGAATTGAATAAGAGCAAAATACACACAACTAGTCTCTCTCTCTTCCTCACTCTCACACACACACACACACACAAGCACACATACATACATACACACACACACACACACACACAGACACACACACACAAGCACAAGCACAGATACACACACACACACACACACACACACACACACACACACACACAAGCACAAGCACAGATACATACACACACACACACACATAAGCACAGAAGAATGGAATAAGAGCAAGATACAAACACTCTCTTTCTCCCTCTCTCTGCTACATCTAGTCTCTCTCTCTCTCACACACACACACACACATACACACACACACACACACACACACACACACACACACACACACACACACACACACACACACACACACACACACACACACACACACACACACAGCCCTAGTTTTTATGCGTTATCAGCCACTAGGGACTCACACATTTCGTTGTACTGCTGTGCAAAGACAATAAAGGCATTGAATTGTATTTGCATTAAGGTCCATTGTGTTTGTCATTCTGTTATATTTGAACTCGTACTTCCTGTCTTTAGGTGTATCACCTGGCCAGCGTGCGTCTCCGAGATCTTTGCGCCAAACTGGACATCACACCGGACCTGAGGAGGAAGATCTGGACCTGTTTTGAATATTCTCTGGTGAACTGTACGGAGCTGATGATGGACCGTCACCTGGATCAGCTGCTCATGTGTGCCGTCTACGTCATGGCCAAGGTGTGTGTGTGTGTGTGTGTGTGTGTGTGTGTGTGTGTGTGTTTAACCCTCCTGTTGTCCTCAGGTCAAGGAAGGAGTAAGGAGGAAAAGAGGAAGGAAGGAAGGAAGGAAGGAAGGAAGGAAGGAAGGAAGGAAGGAAAGAAGGAAGGAAAGAAGGAAGGAAGGAAGGAAGGAAGGAAGGAAGGAAGGAAAGGAGAAAGGAATTTGGGAGGAAGGAAAAGAGGAAGGAAGGAAGGAAGGAAGGAAGGAAAGGAGTAAGGACGAAAAGAAGAAGGAAGGAAGGAAAGAAAGGAGTAAGGAAGGAGGGAGGGAGGAAGGAAGGAAGGAAGGAAGGAAGGAAGGAAGGAAGGAAAGAAAGAAAGGAGTAAGGAAAGGAGGGAGGGAGGAAAAGAGGAAGGAAGGGAGGAGGGAACAAAGAAAGAGGGGAGGAGGGGAAGAAGGAAGGAAAAATTTAAGAAAGACGGAAGAAGGAAGGAAAGAAGGAACAGTCAAAAGAGAGATGGGGTCAATTTGACCCGGGAGGACGACAGGAGGGTTAAATACATGAACACCCCTCCATACTCCTGCTCATGTCTCTGTTTTCTTTGTTCTTCATCAGGTGACCAAAGAAGATAAATCCTTCCAAAACATCATGAAGTGTTATCGCTCGCAGCCTCAAGCCAGCAGCAATGTAAGAAACTCTGAGTCAGCACACACACACACACACACACACACACACGCGTTACATCTTTTTCACCTTTTGATTTCCTCCGATGCAGCAGTAATTTGTCGATACATGAAACACAATTTTCAGTGATACTACTTTTCATCCTAAATAAGAAGACAATCTGGGTTAGAGGAAGGAAATGAGGGGGGGAGGAAGGAGGGAATGAAGGAAGGAAGGAAGGAAGGGAAGAAGGAAAGAAGGAAGGAAGGTAGGTAGGAAGGAAGGAAAGAAAGAAGGACAGAGGAAAGAAGGTAGGAATGAAGGAAAGAAGGAGGGAGGGAGGAAGGAGTAAGGAAGGGAGGAAGAAGGAAAGAAAGGAGGGAGGAAGGAAGGAAATAAGGAGGGACGGAGGAAAGAAAGAGAGAAGGAAGGAAGGGAGGGAGGGAGGAAGGACAGAAAGAAGTAAGAAAGGGGGATGCAGGAAGGAAAGAAGGAAGTGAGGAAAGAGAGAGGAAATAGTGAATATTTTGTCAGACACTGATTCCACTTCCACCTTAAAATGACTCTCAGCCTGACTACTCCTAATACTCCTCTGTGTGGTAATATTAAGGAAGGAAAGGAGGACAGAGGAAAGAAGGTTGGAAGGAAGGAAGGAAAGAAGAAGGAAAGAAAGGAGGAAGGAAGGAAAGAAGAAGGAAAGAAAGGAGGAAGGAAGGGAAGAAGAAGGAAGGAAATGAGGGAGGGAGGGAGGAAGGAGTAAGGAAGGGAGGAAGAAGGAAAGAAAGGAGGGAGGAAAGAAAGAGAGAAGGAAGGAAGGAAAGGAAGGAGGAAGGGAGGAAGGAAGGAAAAGAAGGACAGAGGAAAGAAGGTAGGAATGAAGGAAAGAAGGAGGGAGGGAGGGAGGAAGGAGTAAGGAAGGGAGGAAGAAGAAATGAAAGGAGGGAGGAAAGAAAGAGAGAAGGATGGAAGAAAGGGGGATGGAGGAAGGAAAGAAGGAAGTGAGGAAGGAAGACTGTGAAGCAGGAGAGGACACCACATCACCTCTAATAGTAACCGAGGCTCATTTTATGTGTTTTCAGGTCTATAGGAGCGTGCTGATCTCAGGGAGGAAGAGGAATCACTCCAGCAGCAACGACTCCAACAAACAGAACTCACCTCCTGACAGCAGCCAGGAGACAGGTATGAAAACTGAAAGCACTTCCATCCTTCTGTCCTTCCTTCCTCCCTCCCTCCCTCCTTCTTTCTTTCTTTCCTTCCTTCCTCCCTCCCTCCTTCTTTTTTCCTTCCTTCCTCCCTTCTTCTTTTCCTTTCTCCCTCCCTCCTACCTTCCTTCCTTCTTTCCTCTGTCCTTCCTCCTTTCCCTCTTTCCTTTCTTTCCTTCCTTTTTTCCTTCCTCCATCCCATTTTCTTCCATCCTTCTGTCTTTCCTTCTTTCCTCCCTCCCTCCTTCTTTCTTTCCTTACTTTGAGAGACAATGATCAACACTTTCATCACAGTTTTCTGACATTTTATGGACGTGCAGATTGTGTTAAATGGAAGGAGGGCAGGAAGGATGGAAGGGAAAGAAGGAAGGAGGGAAGGAAGGAAGGAAGGACAGGAGGGAGGAAAGAAGGGAGGAAGGGAGGAATGAAGGAAGGAGGGAGAGAGGAAAGAAGGAGGGAGGGAGGAAGGGAGGGAGAAAGGAAAAGAGGAAGGGAGGAAGGAGGTAGGAAGAAGGAAGGAAGGAAGGAAGGAGGGAGCAAGGAAGGAAGGAAGGAAGGAAGGGAGGAAGGAGGGAGGGAGGAAGGACGGAAAGAAAGAAAGAGGGAGGGAGGAAAGGAAGGATGGAGGAAAGAAGGAAGGTAGGAGGGAGGGAGAAAGGGAAGAAAGAAGGAGGGAGGCAGGAAAGGAAGGACAGAAGGATGGAAGAAAGGGGGATGGAGGAAGGAAAGAAGGAAGGAGGATTGTGCAGATTGTGTTAAATGTACAGTACCAGTCAGAGGTTTAGACACACTTTCCCATTCGATGAAAAAGAGCATAAATTAATCTAAAGGAAGGAAGGAAGGAAGGAAGGAAGGAGGGAGGGAGGAAGGAAGGATGGAAGGAAGGGGGATAAAGCACCTCAGCACTCAGTTACAAATGTTTCTAGTTAAAAGTGCTGTATGAAATATGTTTTAGACTCACGATGAACAGATTTTAAGAAAAAATGGTGAAAATGAGACAGCAGAACCAGAGATAACGCCATTTTTTATTGCACTCCTTGCTCATCCTTGTCAAAACCTGGTGCCTACATTGCCCACAATGCAACAGAGATTTGGGTGTGTAATGCTATCAGTGGCTAATTTAGTTTAGTTTAGTTTATTTGGATCCCCATTAGCTGTTACCCAGGCAACAGCTACTCTTCCTGGGGTCCATGTTAAAATAAATAATGTATCCAAGAGCTGCTAGCCTCCAGCAGAGATGAGGAGCAACAGAGGTCTGATAACTCCACACCTCCAGATTTCTTTACATTTTTAAAGCTTGTAGTCGGCTCCCAACAGATGCTAACTCAAGTGACATCATCAGTGACATCATCAGTGACATCATCAGTGACATCATCAGTGACATCATCAGTGACATCATCAGTGACATCATCAGCTTCCTATAGAGACACAAAAGGCTTTATACTACCTTTATTTACACATAAAACACAGCTGAGGTGGAAAATACCTGCATCTCATTGACTTGAAATTCAATCTGCAGGCTGTGTCTCTTCACTGTGCCATTTCTTAAACATACAGATCTTTAATAATCACATTTTTTAAACCAAGACAAAATTAAATGACTCTCTCTCTCCTCTTCTGAAGCTCTGTGGAGTTTTTTTTTCAGCCTCTTTCAGATCCTAGTTTTGGTTTTTGTGGCACATTTCCTGTCTGGTTCAGTCTCAGCTGTTTTCTGATAAATCCACTGCAAAACAATAGAGACTAGCTGGTGAAAATGGAGACAAAGCTTTAAGGAGAACACCTGAAAACATTAAAACCCAAATAAATAAAAAAAGATCTTAATCACTCTCATCTTCTTTGCTGCTGTCATTATTATCTCCTCCCAGCAGGTGGAGACAACAGTCCGGTTCCCATTCGCTCCAGCAGCACCTTGCCTGGTCCGCAGCCTGGCAGCGCTCCCTCCACCCCCAACAAGAACTCCTCCTCCTCCCCCTCTTCCTCCTTTTCCTCCTCCGTCGCAGGTGACGGCGAGGAGGAGCGAGGAGATCTAATTCACTTCTACAACAACGTTTACATCAAACAGATGAGACACTTTGCTCTTCGGTACTCTCCGAGGTCGCCAACTGCAGGGGTACGAGCATGAAGCTAATCTCTGAATTAATTTTTTTTATATTTTAAAGGGTCATTCTGTGAAAAATTATAACATTAGAAATTAGAAATGAGCAGTTAAACACATTAGAAACATTAGAAATTAAACATGTTAGTTAATAATAATTCTGTGTGTGTGTGTGTGTATTTTATGCAGGTGGAGACCCCCCCTCTGTGTCCGTACCCCACCCTGAGGACCGGCTCTCCTCGCCGGATGCTTCTGTCCAGCAAACACTCCATTTACATCTCACCGCACAAGACGAGCGCCGCCCCGACGCCGACGACCCCCCCGTGACAAGATTTACTACTACATCTGCAGCAGCCCCCCCAATGTGAGAGACACACACACACACACACACACACACACACACACACACACACACACACACACACACACACACACACACACACACACACACACGCGCACACACACACACACACTGTTATATCTGCAGCAGCCCCCCCAATGTGAGAGAGACACACACATATATAAAAAATGGTAAAAATTTTGCTTCAAATCCAAAATTTTCACCTTTGATTGCTACAGTTGTAAGAAAATGAGGGAGGGAGGAAGGAGGGAATGAAGGAAGGAAGGTAGGAAGGAAGGAAGGAAGGAAAGAAGGTAGGAAGGAAGGAAAGAAAGAAGGAGGGAGGGAGGAAGGAAGGAGTAAGGAAGGGAGGAAGAAGGAAAGAGAGGAAGAAGGAAGGAGTAAGGAAGGGAGGAAGAAGGAAAGAGAGGAGGGAGGAAGGAAGAAGGAAGGAAATAAGGAGGGAGGGAGGAAAGAAAGAGAGAAGGAAGGAAGGGAGGGAGGGAGGGAGGAAGGACAGAAGGAAGGAAGAAAGGGGGATGGAGGAAGGAAGTTTAAAGAGCACATATCAGACACTATATTTACATTCTGGGGCTTTGCTTGAATATCTTTGCCTGACATCTCACATTTTGGCTCGTTTGTAAACCTGAGAAACCACCTCTGACCTCTCTGACCTTTGACCCCCCCCCCCCCTCCTCAGCGTCTCCAAGAGATCAACAGCATGATCCGGACCGGAGAGACTCCCACCAGGAAGCGCAGCATGCCTCTGGAGGACGACACGTCACCCAAGAGGGTTTGCCCCGACAACCACTCGGCTCTGCTCTCCGCCGGCTACAGGACGTCGCCAACGACCGCAGCTCCTCCCACTGAGTCACACACACACATATATATACACACACAGAGTACCACGATATCACCATAGTAACACCATAGTAACACCACTTGTATCATCATGCTACGACAACAGCAAGCTTCATACACTCTGTCACAGGCTCATCTTCCTTTTTGGAGCATTTTGGTCACTTTTAATTATATTTATAATGAAGTTTAATGAAAAACACAGCTTCATCAGTCACTGCAGCTGACTGGATGTTTGTTTCTTGCACGTTTAAGTTAAAAAAGGACAAAGAGACTCAGCTTTTATATGAGAATTTACACCAGGGCTGGGTATCGTTTAAAAAATGACGATACCAGTACCAATCATAGACTGTATAAAAGAAATGGACGTAACATCCGTGACGTTACCCATTGGTTTGTGGACTGCTGCTCGGAAGCCAATACTTTCGAATCTGGGCAGCGCCATCTTGAAAATTTCAGGTGCATGCTGGGAAAAATAAAGACACAGATTCTACTTATATGGGCATGAGGCGGGGCCATGGGCGGAGCGGGGAGGTTGCTATGGTTGCGAGGGCTGGATCTCGAGGGCATTGGTCAATCAACCTGTCAATCAGGACGTAGCCACGCCCTAATGCATACCCTGTTTTATCATCACATATAAAATCAGGGAGGCCAAAATTTCACAAATGAATATCATGCTAACTCAAATTCACCACGACTTCACCACCACAGACGGGTCGTAGCTGCTGTGGCAGTGGACCAATCACATTAAACATTGCACAGAACGCTTGTGTTAATTGGCTGTGAGTGAGTGAGTGAGTGAGTCCATACAAATAATCATACTTTCTGGCTCCGGGTGCAAAAAAGGATCGATTGCAGGTAATACTTGGATAATACTTGGTATCAATGTATTTGGATTGAGTACTGATACCCATCTCTACTTTACATTATACTTTATAGGATGAAATGAATCCTGTTTAATGACCAAAATGCTCCTAAAAATCTGATTAAGTCCTGTGGTCAGACAAGCTCCTGAACTCCTGCAGCTCTGAAGCTCTTCAACTAATCTAATGAGAGAGTGGTCATCAATCAATCAATCAATTAATCAATCAAGTCAGTTTTATTTATATAAGGAAGTGATCTCAGCAGGTTTTTTTAGACCCCATAAACAGCAACTTGGTGACAGCAAGAAGGGAAAACTCCCCTTTAATGGGTTTTGGTTGAGAGAGAAAGAGAGAGACGGAGGGTGAAAAGAGGAAAAGAGAGATAGAGAGAAGCACAGCAACAACAATATATTATAATAATTTAATAATCACGATGTTCAGATCAATGAACAAGCAAGACAAGAAAGCACAAGAACTCCACCTGCTCTTAACCTTCCTGTCGTCCTCTAGGGTCAAATTGACCCCGTCTGTTTTGACTCTTCCTTCCTTCCTTCCTTCCTTCCTTCCGTCTGTCCTTCCTCCCTCCTACCGTCTCTCTTTTTGTTCTCCCTCTCTCTTTCCACCCTTCCTTTTTCCTTCCTCTATTCCCCTTCCTTCCTTCCTTCTTTCCTCTGTCCTTCCTTCTTTCCTTTCTTCCTCTCCTACCTTCCTTCCATCCTTCCTCCTTTCCTTCCTTCTTCCATCCTTCCTCCTTTCCTTCCTTCTTCCTCCCTTCCTTCTCTCCTTACTTCCTTCCTCCTTTCCTCTTTTCCTTTCTCCCTCCCTCCTACCTTCCTTTATTCC